>NW_014333493.1:269206-273009 GCF_000341935.2 Cephus cinctus
TCCGAGAACTAATCATTCTGATTGGTCGAGAGCCTTATAACCGATAACTCTTCCATCTCCTTCTAGTCGTCCCTTTAAACCAAATCGAGAGCGTTCCTTAACGAATCGGTACGTATCTTCTGGAGATCCTCCACGGCCGCTTCCCCAGGGCATCGGGCGACAGCTGGGCACCACGTCCTTAACTCGGGCAGGAGGTTCCTCTCCTGCCCTTAACCGTATCAAAACTACCTCCGCCCGCTCTACAGCCCTTTGCCCATCTCCAGCGGGGCGCCGGTATCTCAGCCGGGCTTCTGCCGGTCCGTGGAGACGTCTCCGTCGGGTCGTCTCCTCTGCCGGGCAACTCGGTACGTCGAGACTATCTCCCCACGGCAGATTCGAGCACCTCGACCTCAACTAAGCAATAACGAAATCTTACGAGAGCCTTGACATAACTGTACGAATCAACCCGAGAGCGTAGCTTCTGAGCAGGTTGGCGACCCGAAGGGAACCAGAAATCGAGAACGTTATCTGTATCGGTAACCGGAGCCGCCTTGGGACCGTGATTCGAAAAATCACCTCACAATATATACTAGTATATATTACACGTATAATCCACTATAGAAATCTGTCGTTCAATTTTCATGAATGCTGCACGAAGCTTATGGTCCTGTTACAACAGACAGCCACGTCATCAATTTGGAAACATTCAATCGGTTTACCTACAGTAAATCAGGATTTACTTGAGCGATAATTTTTAATGGGATACATTGATGCTCAATCGATCTCTGACATTCGTCAACGACAAGCGTCGATGCTGCGATTCGATTTCACCGGAAGGTCAAAATCCCGTCGGAGACCGTTACGCCTTGCGAAATTGTCCCTGTCCATAGAGTGGGCATCCCGACGCTGGGCGTCGACGTCGATGCTCCCCGACGGGGTCGTCGTATTATCAGGGATTACATTAATCTTGTAAAGTTACCTAACCTTCGTCGTAGTTGTTGCGACAGCAGCGCCATCTGCCAGTAACATTACCAATCTCACTTTCTTCGTCGTATCATTATGCACGTATTGCGTCATATTTTACTGGGAAAAGATATAGCCCGTTTTTCGTACCTCGAATACTTCAGAAAAACATTTACACGTACACGTAATATATCGATACTCTTTTTAACTTTTACTCGAAAAACTTAATTTACCTACCGAGAGGAAACCAGGCACGTGTAAAAGTGGCTTCGCTTCTGCGTCGATGCGATCCTTAGCCACGACGGTCATTTTATATCGGATACTCGTTACGCGAGATAAACCGGATGAAGATACACGTTTGGGCTAGTTTTCATTTTTAGATACTCGAACCACCTTGTTTATAGAGTTCCCTATAGCCCGAGAAGATATTTATCATTGGTACCGTCAGACTTTTATTACATAATTATTAATTTTAATAATTTCTAATATCGCCTGTATAACGAACCTGCGTTTTGTCTATACTCATAACTACATAGTCATACGAATTAGTCAAACATGCAATTTTCACTAACGACCACGCTTATATCCCAACGTTCGCCAGTATCGTAATTAATGCAGTTGTTAATCGACGAATCGCCGATTAATGTGAGGTTTATAATTTTCGAAATAGCCAATTGTCCGTAAATTAATTAATGGATCATTATGTAATATTATTAAGCAAAATTATTTTATATTAGGAAAAATTTGGGGTGTCGTATTTTACGCCTTCATGGGTATGCGAACAATGGCCAATACAGTGAATGCGAGGGAGAGAGCAGGGTAAGTATATAGAGAGCACAACTTGAGGTTGGTAGCTTGTACCAAGCACATTAACATAACTCTGGACCAACCGTCCCTCGAACTTTCGAGTAATACCACGTAGGAACTTCCGGCAGGCTGGAGAATTGGGTCGGATGCTCGTGAGATACGGAAGGTTCTAGAAATTTTCTCATTTTCCATCCCATATTCGGAGCATCGTAGAACCACTGTTGAGAAAACTCCAATGGATTACAACAGAGTGTCCGAGCCTCGCGAGACCACGACCCCGATTAACGCACTGGACTTTTGTTAAGTGTCGTTAAAGCAATTTCGCGATATACGAGTCCCCTGTTCCCCTGAGCATAACGAGTGGCGCCGCACTAGCGGATAGAGCGTGAAACTAAAATTGTACATTCACCCCAAAAAGCGATTAGACTTCATACCTTAATCAGCAAGAGCCGAGAGTCTCCAGTGGCGTCGTGATTTTTTATTAGGGTAGAATATTTAGATTTCATTTAAGTACAGGACGGTGGCGATAAGATGGGTAAACGAATGAGGGCCCCCCCCCCGGCCGGGGGATTAAAACTTTTGACAAAAGCTCTTGGGAATAAGGCCAATGACAGTTTAAGCGAAGCAGAGAAAATCAGAGGAATGATATATACACGGAAGGTAAGTGATCCCGTAGTAACCTAACCTAAACTTCCGAAACACAGTCACGATGTAGGATGGCTTTAAGTTAACCAGTGGATCTATAGGTGGTTCCGATGGGATATAAAAAATGCCAAGAATTTATAATCTTCGGCAAGATTCTTCCGTTATCAGTACCGATCCAAGCATACCTGACTTCCTTTGCAGATACACGAGTCAATTATTCTATTTTTCTATTGGAACCTAATGACGAGGTGAGCTGACGTTTCAGGATGGTCGATTTTTTCTTTTTTTTTTTTTTCATAAAAAAATTCTGTTTCACCCGTTACACGTCTGCCAGTGCAATTTAAGCAGCCACGTACGTCAATGGATACGTATCTACGTGTAAGCATCCAGGTACACGTGCGCTCCACGAGCTAACATGAGAATTCGATGGCTATCGCGACAATCCTAGTACCCAAGAAGGAAGCTTTGTATTCGGCCGCAAGCCGTGTACCGCAAATACCGACTCCATTGTTATATATTAAATTGGCCCGCAGCTGTAGCAGGTAAGTACGCGCGTGCCTTGTTGCTCCATCGACGTTACGTCGCGTCTTCGTGCACGGTAGCCGTAGGCGCCTATGAGGCCGCGCCAGCCAGTTTAGCCAACCGCGTTATCCTCCACAGATATATACGAGGCAAGTGGGTCAAGTGCACAAGAGCCAGACACTTTGAGGTCAGCAAGTGAATTTTTTATTAACGTGGACATTAGAAAACGTTAAAGACCGAACCTTAAACGTTCCATAATAATGCGAGCGGGTAGATAAATAAAAAAAATTGTCCGACAGCAGTCACCAATATGGCACGCAAAGAGTTTCAGATATCCATCGTGTAATATTGATCTGCAGAAGAAAAAAAAAAAGTTTTACTCCCACTCGACCTACCTTGATGAACTAATAAGCCCAGTTCAGGAGTAATTAAGGGTGGAAAAGTCAGGGGGTGGATTAGGGAGAGAGTGGTGGAGGGGGAGGTACCTCGACTAGGGTGCTATTACCGCTATCGTTCCGCCCGTTATTAAACGTTGCGAAGGATAAGAACCACCCCCCCTACGACCCCCCCCTATTTCACCCCCTGTTCATCGGCACTCGTCCCTCTAGTTTTCTCATAGTCGTAGGAACGACTTATCTCAAGTCCATCTTACCACGAAAGTCACGGTAACCCTTCGTCTAAGCCCTCCTCCTTCTTCTCCCCCCCCCCACCGCTTTACCCTATACATAGGTATTCTTAAGTACAATTTAATGGGAACCCTTGTACACACCCTTCCCGCTTGAAGTTTGCGACCCATCGAAAACAACCCCACTGGCATACTCGGGCCCCGCAGTGAAAAGGGGGTGCAAGGGCGGGTGGGCGCGGGACGAGGTAGACCCTTGTGCGAA
>NW_014333493.1:273141-273427 GCF_000341935.2 Cephus cinctus
CCCCCTCCCCCCCCCCCCCCCCCGTAAACTGCATCCGAAATTTCATGCAATTAGTAACGAGTGTCGCGCAATTAAATTTACTTCCGGTCGGAGTTACCTTGCCGATTTTAATGCATTTCCCGTGCGTTGTTGCGCGAATGTCGGGGGGTCCCGACGTCCCGGATACCCGTCTCCCGCAGGTGCTCGTTGTGAAACTTTACCATTCACTGTTTTCGCGCTTCCGTATGAAGCACCGACTGTACGGGGCATTTTTGTTGGGTGAGAGGAGGGGGGGGGGGGGGTTAGA
>NW_014333493.1:273507-274789 GCF_000341935.2 Cephus cinctus
GGGTGGTTAGAAAGAGGGGGTTGAACGGTAAGAATTACTTGAAAGATTTTCTCGTCACGAAAACGTTTAACGGGGTACGTAAATTATGACGTCATAAGCACTTACTAGTCAGCGAGCATATTTTTTCTTCGGGCGAACAATACATTTATTATGGAGGCCATTGCGCAAGGGGAATTACAACGCGCTACATCACGGTTACCTCTTCTCTTGTGGTGTAGCCATTTTGTATGTCTGCTGTGTTATACGGAGGGTTGCCGGTGTAGTACGAGAGGGTGGCAAACGTACCCACTGCCTTAGGGGGTGGAAGCACTCTCTCTCTATATTGAATATATATATACATATATATAGAGAGAGAGAGAGAGAGAGAGAGAGAAGTAGCAACGGCAGTAGAAGAGTGAGTAAAGCAGTACAGGGATACGCCGGTGAATATAAGGGATGAAAGAATGAGCCAAAGGGGAGTCTTGAAGAAATGGTGAAACAGTGAGTAGTACTTGTAGATTGCGTAAAACGAAAAGCAGACGAAAGGCAGCGTTATTTTATATACGTGATACAGCGTATATAATATAGATTAGGTATTAGTCAAGTGCATCGAGCCTGACATTTCTACGGAGATATTCACACTGGTATATATAATTATATATATATATTCGCTGGAAACACAACAACAGTACTTAAATGACGTCACGATCTTTGTCACGTCACATAATTAAGGAGTAATCTTCCCGACAATTTCGTTCCTTTCTATGAATTAAATTAAAAGAAAAAAAAAAAAAACCAGCAAAGCTGCGGTTCCTTATCCCAGACGTAAAACGCATTTAGGATCTCTTGGTTGATAATTTCGAATTCATTAATCTCCGTGCATAATTACAAAATTTGCTTTGGAGACCAAGTGGTCGTCTCTTTTTTTGTTTTAATTTCTTTTAAAATTTATTGCCATTCACGTCCCGTGTATCTTCAGGGATGATTTCAGATCGATGAGAATAAAAAAAAATTGCTACGGGCATCGTCACAATTTCGCAGGCGGCTTCATGGTTCACCTATGTTTATCTTTGTCTATACCACTGCAGTGTAGGCGAGAAGAAGCTAAGCCCCGGCAACCCCCCCTTCAGCGGTGGGCTGAATACTTTTAAGAACAGTCTCCGCCGTGCTGGACGATACACGTGGCTGTTTTTAACGGGCGCGATAAATAATACTGAACTCGGGAAACGTCATGAATATAAATAATACGAAACAACAGCAATAACAACAAGAGCAGTTTCCCCTTAAACCCCCCCCCCCCCCC
>NW_014333493.1:275203-285145 GCF_000341935.2 Cephus cinctus
CCCCCCACCCCCCACCACTTCACCGCACCCTCTCCTTACCGCCTACTAAGACATTCACGAGCAGAAGGAATAACTCGTCTGGCGGATCCGCAGTGTATTGGTCGACGAAGCGTTCGCGAATTGAGATTGATGACGCGAGAGAGAGAGGAGAGAAAAAATGTACAAAAAAAGAGAGGAAAAAAAAGAAGGAAAGCCAGTGGGGTGAATGGCAGGGATAGGAATAAAGAAAAAGTGCCTTTCGGACTTCCGCCCGGACGAGTCGATGCTTCTAGAAGCTTCCATCCTCCGACCCTACTGCTAGGGGAGCGGGAGAGGGGGTATTTCACGATTTTCGACAATTGACATGACGCGTTCACAATCGCGGCTATGAAAGGAACGTCTTAACGGGCGCTAACAATCGATCCCGAAGACGTTAGGTTAGAAATGGGATTGCGGGGGTGGGGCGGGGGAGGGGGTGTTGGAAGAGGAGGGAAACGAAAGCAATTTAAAATTTAAACGTTTCCTTACGTCCTGCTTTACTTGTTTGCTCTATTTTTCTTTTTCCGACCGTGTATACGTCCTGCGTATTTATCTTTTTTGTTTCCTCGTATTATTATTTCTGGCCCGACTCGTTCAGCTATATCCACTTTTCCTCTCTTTAAGGATCTTTATCTGTGCTGCGTGCCTCCACTCTTCTGCCGTCTATTGGGCGGTTTTTTTTTTTCTTTTTCAGTTATCCCATGACCGAAAGCAGACAATTTCTTTGTCGTTGTAGAGCAACGAGGTACCCTTGTCTTTGTTGCTCCTGACAGGTTAGACATGCCAGTGGAATTTCAGCGTGGAACCGTGAATTACGCTACCGCAAGCCCGGAGCTCTTTGACTTCAAGGTAAAATCCGACTGGTTGCATTAGGGTGATTTAAAAAATTTTTTCAAGCGAACCAAAAAACCGCTCAGGTTATAGCTTATATTATGGCATACATACGTGAGTGTGTGTATATATTAATATGCAATAGTATGCATATACTTCTATATACATTTTGCTTTACTGTCTTTTATATGTCTTTTACCTAGTTTTATAGCTGGCTTCATTTTTTTACACATTTCTTTTCTTTCTTTCTTTCCTTCATTCGACCCTCTGCACCAGCACCGAGCGAAGGAGTTGGCTCTGACGAAGGTTACCAAAACGTCTGAAGCTCCGTCCTAGGACTCCTCGCTGCCAAGGCAAAGCTTTCGCTTTTGCAAACATTGCCGGCTGAACCGTTTTTTAAAACTTACATCAGTCTTGCCTTTTTCGAGAAATCGTGAATTTCCAACGGTTCCGTTATGTCGGGAGGATGTAAATTCAACTGGGATCGTGGTTCTTGCGAATTCATCTGGTAACCTTATCCGCGATCCGCTACCTAACCCCTTGTACCGTATCTATTGGATTCGCAAGCTTACTCGGATTTTCTCTCCAGAATAAGGCAATACTCCGCAATACTCCGTGTTGAATTGTCAAATAAGTCGCTAGAAAAGAGCTGGTGGACAGAATTGAAATTTTGAAAAAAATTTTTACTGTCTTCAGTGAGTCATGCCGGAGTAACGTGTAACCTTAAAATTGTCGTTTGTCGCGACTAGGACCTTCCGCATCGTCGAACGGTAACCTTTAAGGTGAAAACTCTTTAAAGATCATGCGACGCGTACTTCCAAAGTATATAGGTAAGGGGCAGCCAATTTACCAGCGAGTAGGTAGGGTAAGTCGATACACACATAGGTGGACAGGGGCTTGGTACTAGAACAGGTAGATAGTACCTGGATGAATAGGTTGGTTGATAGGTAGCTATACGTATACGCTTTATTACCATGGTTAAGTCGAAACTTATCGTGTCCCACATTGAGTTTACGTCTCGGGTATAGCCGTCGATGAAATAGACGTTGAAATAGGCGAATAGATTTCTTCTCCTGAGATCACTATGAGGATGGGAAGGTTCGTTGGGCGTTCTTGAAAGAAAAAGCATCGTGAAGGTGGCGATAGAACGAGAGCGTGGGATATCGATTGCCCAATTGTCCTTCCTAGATTGACAAAGGGAATGGCCGGCTTTTCATGTAAATTCGACTGGAATGGCTGAGCTACTTTCCTGGCACGTCAGAGTGGGATACCATTATCGTAACTATACCAACTATGAAAAGAGTTGGCTTTACGAAGAAATTAAGAAATCATCTACCTTGTCTCATTAATCACAAGTTTATCTGTCGAAAACTGCGACCTCAATCGTTTTCTTGCATGATTATACAACGAGACTCGAGGTTTAGATCGCGTCCGCAAGTGGATGGACTTTTGGTAACGAAAAGACATTTTTTGAAATAAAAATAGCTAAAAGTTCCTGTAATGCGGAGAGAATTTAAAAAAAATTTAATTACTATCTTCCATCGCAGCAGGCAAAATTTTGCGAAAATATTGCTATCGCGTAACAAAATAAGGGTTGTTTGATTTGAAAATGGCAAAAAAATTCGCTAGTGTAATTCAATAACGTGGCTAAGTGAAAAATGGCCAGACGAAGCACGCACGGATTTTAAATAGAAATGTGCCAGGGATCTATCCACAGTGATATTTTCTGAAAGCACGGGGTACCACGATGATCCATAGTGATTTTTTGTCAATGCCGTAGCATAAGTATATTTTGACCAAGTATTGATAAAACAATGGTAAATTCGATAGCAACGAGCTTTTACCTGCTTTTTCAATCCAACTCTCTTGAAATTGCATTCCATTAAGCTAACAGCCAAATTGATCTCCTGTATACCACAGTATCGTTATACTCGGATTAGGTGTCTCTCGCTCTCTGTCTTTGCAGCCTATGCTCCAACCATGGAAATGCATCACAATGCACTTTTGTGCAATCGACTATTCAGGATCACTTTCCCGAGAACCCACCCACGGGTAACAGCCCTGCACATTGGAGCCCTAGTGAAATTTCCCTAGGTTCAACCAGCAAGGTGCATCAGACCCTGTCCCAGAAGGAGGCCACATAGCAAGGGGCAAATGTGATAATAAACCTTACGGCGAATTCCCACGATGCGATTGAGAGTCACTGAGGCGAAGTACAATGTTCATCGGAGCATCTCTGACACGGGGGTAACCTTCCAGTCTGCAGCGTTACGATTCAATAGGAACATAACGTTTGACCCTATAGCGCGAACGAGCCCTTGTAAGGTGAAGCCATCTACGTCGCGCATGACGTCACCAGGGTGCATCGCTTTGGAAATAGCGGATTGTGCATCGACCCGCAGGTAGAATCGTTCGCAATTGACGTTCCTAAACAATTTACGAAATTTCATCACCTCCCGACCCACGTCTCTGTGTACACGATGCAGCTCTCGACCACAATGCACTTGTATGCACTCCGATGCACTTCGCTCCATAAGCCACGATAGATAATTCAAGCATTTTCAATGATACATGGCAATTGCGAATTTTAACTATTATACATAAACGCGACAATATTTAACGATACTTCGTACACGAAAAATCAAGTTCCGTTCAGATTCCGACTACCGTAGTAAGGTACCGGGTGAATCGTAGAGGCCCGAGCCACGTCGAAATGGCATACGGGAAAAAAGAAAATCAAGCATCTCGGTGTTTAACACAGGCGAGATTTTTCCTGATAAAAATACTCTAGCCAGACCTCACTGCCGTTGAAAGTAAGGACTTCCACAAAGGCTTTCTAATCCCGACATTTTTAATGGCACTTCCCGAGGACGCTCTCTGCCTTTCCCACAGTGGTTCGTCGAGGTCGTCATTTGACGCCGCGGCTGAAGGTAAGAGCGAGCGAGCGAATACGAGGAGAGCACGAGTGCAACGGAGTACGTGAACACGTGAGACAAAGCGAAGTAACGTGAACGTTAGTGTTTCCCCTATCTCTTAGTTGGTTACCCCTTTTTCTTTCCTCTCTTCTTTTTCTTTCAGGTCCTCTCGACTTCGACTCTGCGTCTTCGAGCGGTATGCCACGTCAGCACAGTCTGTCGCCGTGCTTTGGCCAAGGGATCGGTTTTTACGTCGGCGCCCCCTACCTGTCGCTCTTCCAATTTTTCCAGGACGTCGCGACGCCTCCACGAGGACCGTGGTCATAAATGTCGCTCGGGATTCGCAGCTACGTCCCACCGTGTCACGTAGCCGTTAAGGTTCGCCGTCTCGCAGACGAGAAAGGTCAAAGGTGCAAATGGACATGCATACGTGGGCCGAAGGTAATCGTCCTGGACCAGTAGGAGGCTGCCGATATCCTTAACGGTAACAGGCTCTGGATGGACTTAACGATCGACTCTTAGGAAACCCGATGATCTTTCAAGTGACGCAACCCACTAGAATCAAGAGGGATCGGAGACGGAGAATCTGAGAAGAGTCAAAGGGACAAGATTCGAGTACCAGCTAGAAGACGTTTCTTCGCTCTCAGCAATTCTATACCTTGGCCTTGAATACGTTATCTTTCGTTCGATAACACTGAAAACATCCCGACGCTCGGCTTAACGACGTTCAACCGTCTTAACGTCTGGACGTTCCCGTGTACTACTGCGAAATCAACTTTCGTCTTTACGACTCTTTGCCCCATATCTTTTACTTCATTTTTAACGTATTTTCTTAGTTACTAAGACACCTTATGACGTTTTAACATTTTTCACTGTCTCACCCGCTATATTCACTCTATGGATATATACCTGATAGGTATATATATATATATATATATATATATATATAACGATTATCCCATAGGGACATTACACGCTGACTTTCTTTCACTTTACCACGTTAAAAAGACGCCTCCCCCAGCTCTCTTACGCTAGTATCACTTTTCTTATACCCACCGGCAGCTTCATCTTCAGGATACCTAAGATGACTGCTGGACCAGTGGTTCGAGAAAAATTTAGGAATTCAATTCCACGGTTACGCACGACTCTACGCGTAGATGGGATAACAAAAGGAAGTTGTACCTCGGTTGGGCTTTTGACTTCATCGTGGAGGGTGGGGGAGGGGGGGTATTTATTCACCCCTCGAATACTATTTTTTTTTTTTCTTAAAAAAATTTACCCAAATTTTTTACACGTGTAACGTATCACTGGACCGCCCATGAGAGAGGAATAATAATTGAAAGATAATAACGTCATTGAATCTCTGAGTGGACCTTTCATTTGCTGCATCTACATTCATAGAGAGTGAAGAAGATAAGAGAGATAGAGAGACAAGAAACTAGGACATCCATATGTATAATATACATATGCAAGAAATTATCCGTAATTCGAGTACAATACTCGTGGGATTGACGATAATAATAAAACGGAGTAGCCATGTAGCGTGCAGAATGCTTTGTAAGTACTCGAGCCAAGTATCCATAGAAGAGTCTACGTATATTATTTCAGGCATTCGGACGATTTTCACGAGGCGATATCTACATACGTCCTGCCACTTTGCATCGCGGATCCCATTAACGGCCATAAGGAGTAGCGCGTGTGTACGCGGCAGATAAATAAGACAGAAGGAATACCGGATTTTGGATAACGTCCATATACGTATACATAAAAGTTACGCGCTCAAGATCTACACTGAATTTCGTAGCGCAGCGTATGTGAGAATTAACATAAAGCGTATAAAAAAAAATTTTTGTAAAAAAAGAAAACCCGACGAAAAATGACTATATGGATTTTCCATGGAATAAGCGTGAAGGTAAAAATTGAATTTCGCGCCGAGATACGAAACGAGATTACGTAACGAAATACGCAGACAGGCTCGTAAGTTGTATACAGAGACAGGAGAGCAATATGTTACGGCTTTAAAGATTTAAATTCGAATTTTCGACTCTTCGGTGACTCAACCGGGCTAATCGACCAGACACGTGTACTATTTACGTAAGAAACGTACAGACAAAGCCAAGAGTAATGAACCAGTTGTTTCTCCCCCCCTCCCTTTTTGCACTTCTCCCTTCAAGCCAAAGAGGGAACAAAAAATCTCGACAAGCCTACCCTTATATCTCGTTCAGTAGTTACGGCAAGTACCGAACGATGGCGCTTTAGCCTTGAGGAGATTTACGTGCCGCGATTGGTGTACAATTCATCGAGACTCGATTCTCCTTGAGCAAAGACAACCGCCACAGCTTTTACATTCCCATCCCTTAAAGTCCCACCCTCTCTGCCACTTATCCTTTGCCCCTTTTTTGATCCAAGCCACGGCGTATAGATACCCCATTTTTTTACGAGCGCAGACAGGGCCCTTGACCTACGTGAAATTTCCATGTAGAGAAGTATACGTTATGCCTGTCCAAGCGGCAAGTAGATACAGTGCCGAACTGGCCAGACGGGCCATCCTCAGATTTACGTACTACTGCGCGGGGATTACTCGTGTCTGACTATACCGGCGCTTTACCACTTCCTGGCTAACCGGAGGGTCAGAATCTTTGAAATCGAAACGTGTATCGGTTGTCCGACTAAGATAACAATTTCCACTGTCGGTTTCAAATATATTAGAGGCACGTTAAATTAAATGTCCCTGTACACTGGTAAGCGGGTAAAGCTACTGCTTTGCTCTTTAATGTTTTTTTTCTTTCAACCCTCGGAAAAGCACAGACCGCTAAGATTCAAGGTACCGCGATCGCTCATCGTTCTCTTTGAAGATTAAGCTAATGCCTTTCTTCCAGACCACGCTTATTCTTCGCGGCCCTCGATGGCGTCCAAGATAGGTGGTCGTTGCGCAAAATGAAATAGGGCATGAAAATCAAGGGAAATTGGTCCATCTTCTGTGAGAATGAAATGTTACAGGCAATACGTGTCGGTCGTCAGCGATGGCGTTAGTAACCCGAGGAGACATCAAAGGACCAAAAGATTCGTTCTAGCGTTCATAACGCCTACACCCTGCGACCTTATCCACCTCGACAAGGACAATTTTCCGTTCCAGTGATGGTCGCAAAACTGGCGGCGACTATTCGCCCTTTTTTTTCTTTGTCCCTCCCCACAGTCTGCCCTCCCGTCATCGCTAGACACCCCAAAATGTCAAACGTCCGACAGTCAAAAAGTCGATGGCTGCGACAATTTCCCAGATAGAGAAAACAATGAATATCGAGAATCGGGAAAAGCGTAGATTTTCGAGGGAATTTTCGGAAAGTGCTATAATAATTTTCCCCCAAATTTTCATTCGTTATCTCAGACACTCCGGATCATCCCCGTAGCTCTTTTACGAGGTCAGTTGAATTTACGTAAAAAAAAAAAAATCATCCATATGTCCCTGACGGGAAAAAATTAATTCCTCAAACGATGCAGAGAAATCAATGGAGCTCGACTGTACGGATATTCCGGAGCAAAAATGAAAATTTATATTTTATTTTAATGTATCCCCTTCGGGCATTGTCAAAATTCCTCGTAAGCACTGTCGAAATTTTTATTTAATTTTACATTTTCTCTATCGGCAAATTTTCAGGCACCAACACCTATTGCGCAACGACACTCGCGCATGGCTACCGTCGGCAGGGTTGGCTGGTGGGAATCGCGAAAACTAGGAAAATTGTGATTGATGAGAAGTCGCGGCGTCGTTCCGCGAGAGGATAGTGACAGAGTAACGGAACGGCCGGTCCGGATGCCGGGTACTGATTTTTACGTTGGCGCAGGACAAATCCTTGGTGGATTCTGTGTTCCCTATTCCCTATTACTTATTCTCGGAGGATTTCATCCACTGTGTATTTCACTTTCTACCGTCGTCTATAATGTATATATACATTCCACGCTATACCAAGTGCCATCCTCGATTCCGTTTTCCTCCACGTTTTTATCTCGCTATTCCTCCGCAACGGCCTGTCCGGATGACAAATCGCAGCGACTGTCCGTTAGCGGCCGAACGCCATCTATCGCCTGTAAAGGACTCGGCTTTGGTATTCTTGTTTTCTTGTTGAGAACCGAACCTGAAAAACCCTAGATACGTGCGCACGAAATATATATATATATACACTATATATATATACAGCTATGTAGATAGAAGGATACTTGTTGCCAGAATAGGTTTTTCCTCTCTAGCCACGTATGTACATATACGTACGAATACACATATCGAATACGTAGAGAGATTTTTTATCCCTAACTAAACAGCAATCCCGGTAAAGAACAGCTCGTTATAGATTTATATTGGAAGATACATTTTTTAAAGTAAAACTACTTTCCACGAGTGATATTTTCTCGAGGAATAGACGAAAAAAAAAAAAAAATAAGAAAAATGATTCCACTTTAGAGAAGCAATCCTTCACGAGATATCGAGAGCATTGCAACTGATGCAAAGAAAAGGAAGAAATACCAGATTGGGGGGGGGGGGGGGGGGGGGGGAAAAAAAAAAAAGGGAAAAAAAAAAAAAAATAAAAAAAAAAAAAAGAATGTCCTACGACCCAAATAAAATCCTCGGACCGGCTCCCGTTCCACCAAAATCTAAAAAAGCTCTATACACGTAATTAAAATATTTGTACGACTTCTACCTCACGTGAATAATGCCAAATCCCGATAAACAAATACAATAACGACTGACAGCTGTCAGATCTGACACGTGACTGAAGTTTGCGGTTATATAGGACACTGGATGCATATACCGTGTATAAGTTATACCTAGAGTATGTGAAACACACGTGTCTCTGGATCCCCAGGTTCGAGATAGGTGGATTAGGGGTAGGTGGAAGGAAGGCAGGAGGTAGTCGGAGAAATACACAGGAAAATGACGAGCATTATTTACTCCGCAAAGCTGCAAATCCGAATAGAGATTTCCCGCCGCGAGTTTGTCCAGCACATGGTACACATACGTGACGTTCGTATGGAGTATGACGTACGTGGATGCGAGCTGTTACGGACGTGTACGTATATTAGTAGTTTTCGTGACGAGCGATGCGACACGAGAGGATCGAGAAAAATTATAGCGGTGACCTTTGACCGTTAGCGACGTTGTATAATCGTTTTTCGCACGACAGAATTTTTATTGTCTGACTGCGTAAGGATTGAAGAACCATACACCATTTTACTGCACGTCCTGTATCAAGAAGAGCGCGTCAAAATAATTACTGCTTGAATCTTTTTAACTTGTAGTTGTGGCAAGTGGGACCAACGATCTCGAGGAATGCAAAATATTTTTTTTTTCATTCTTTTTTTCCTCTCGCTTTTAACTTTGACCGTCTATTCCTTTTTTTTTTTTTATAAAAAATTTCGTTTTTTCGATAATATTACGCGACCGCGATATAAAGAGGACAGGGAAGAAGTCGTTATCGAGTTACGACTCTGCGTTTCTTCTTTCCTTTATCTACTGAGCGACACAGTCTCGAGTGACTACTTGAGGTAAAGCCCATTGCATGCAATGTCTACTTAAGTATCGGATCTTTATTTTCCGTCTAGAGTTTATCGGGTAATTAGACGTCGTCAGTGTCGGGATAGAAGATGGGATTTATCTTAGGAAAATGTTACTGGGGGACAAATCTTATTAGCGCTGTACAAATATCTTTTTAGTAATTGAATTTCGATACTTTTGACTTTCGAGGTTGGAATCGGTGAAGGATACGAAAAAAGAGGGGGGTTGGTTGTGGATGAGAAATTTTGAATATTATTGACTGGCCTTCGTCGCTCGATAATTGTCAAAATTTTTTTAACTTTTTTTTTTCACGTATACGTGTTCCTGCCTTTATCCAGGCTTACTTATCGTTACACGTGACATTTATGGTTATCTGTGCGAACTATATTTCGAGCGTTCATTGAAAATTCATTTCAAGGTCTATTAGATAACGCATTCTCAAAGTTGACACGACTCAAAGAGCATGCAGTAATTTTGACCGAACATTTTCAAATTTTCAAATTTTCTTTACCACGTGCGACGAGATACCAAGACTGAGACGTAAGTTCGAAAAACAAATTATGAAAAATATTTTCACACTCTTTACCCAACAAATTCAATTTATAAGAAATTTCATTTTTTTTTTTTCGG